>NC_057810.1:449593342-449602782 GCF_018294505.1 Triticum aestivum | reverse complement strand
CCGCGGTGGCGGGGCGGCCAGGGTGGCGCCGTGGCGCGCCCCGATTGGGCGGCGGCGGCGGTGGGATTTTGGTCCAGCCGGACCGGACGTGTCCGGCGGCGCGGGGTGGAAGAAGACTAGGGTTAGGGGTGGAATGACCCGAAATTTTGGGAGGAGGGGTGTTTTTATAGGTAGAGGGAGCTAGGAGGCTCCAAATGGAGTTTAGTTTTCGCCCACACGATCGTGATCCGACGACGGAGAGCATGGAAGTGACTTAGAAGGGTTAATGGGCTGTTTTGAAGGGGTGTTGGGCTGCAACACACAAGAGGCCTTCACGGTTACTCGGTTAACCGTTGGAGTATCAAACGACCTCCAAATGGCACGAAACTTGACAGGTGGTCTACCGGTGGTGTACCAAGGCCACTTGGCAAGCCTCGGTCCATTCCGAGAACGTTTAACACCCGCTCACGAAAAGAGACAAGAGGGGGTGCGCCGGTGCATGTGGGAGTGTCGAAATGCAAAACGGACAACGGGGAAAATGCTCGAATGCATGAGACGAACACGTATGCGAATGATATGCACATGATGACATGATATGAGATGCATGACTTGAACTAAATGCCAAACGAAAAACAAAACCCAACCAGGGAGGGAATACCATAGCACATAGCCGAAAATGGCAAGAGTTGGAGTTACAGCTATGGAAAGTTGCATCCAGGGTGTTAAAACACTCCACCACTACAAGAGGATCTCGTCCCGAGATCTAGGACTAAAAGAACTCTGGATATTTGGAACGGAGGTGATCCTCGTGCTCCCAGGTGGCTTCTCGGTCAGAATGGTGTGACCACTTCACTTTCAGGAATTTGATTGACTTGTTACAAGTCTTGCGCTCAGTTTCTTCAAGAATAGAAACGGGGTGCTCATGATAAGAGAGATCTTCTTGGAGGTCAATTTCTTCGAAGTTGATAGTGCGCTCAGGAGTCTTGAAGAACTTGCGAAGCTATGACACGTGAAACACATCGTGCCCGTTTGCAAAGTTGGATGGAAGCTCGAGTTGATAGGCGAGATCGCCTCTTTTGCCAATGATCTTGAAAGGACCCACGTATCTAGGGGCAAGCTTCCCTTTGATACCAAAGCGACGAGTGCCTTTCATTTGAGAGACGCGGAGGTAGACATGGTCTCCGATTTCAAAAGCCAAGTCACGGTGCTTGCTATCATAGTAACTCTTCTGGCGCGATTGCGCGGCCTTGAGATTCTCACAAATGACTTTGCACATTTCTTCGGCTTCTGTGATCAAGTCGTTGCCAAGAAGTTGGCGTTCACCTGTCTTAGACCAATTGAGAGGAGTACGGCATTTCCTGCCATAGAGAATTTCGAATGGGGCCTTGCCCGAACTCGCTTGGAAGCTGTTGTTGTAGGAGAACTCGGCATATGGAAGACAATATTCCCACTTCATGCCAAAGGAAATGACACAAGCCCTGAGCATGTCTTCGAGGATTTGATTGACTCGCTCGACTTGGACACTTGTTTGAGGATGGAAAGCTGTGCTGAAACGAATGTTGGTGCCCATGGCCTTCTGAAAGGAGTCCCAGAACTTAGAGGTGAAAATGCTTCCACGGTCTGAAGAAATCAATTGTGGAATACCGTGCAAGGAGACAATTCTGGAGGTGTATAGCTCTGCCAGCTGAGCTGCTGTGATGGATTCTTTGATAGGGAGGAAATGAGCCACTTTAGTAAGCTTGTCAATGACAACGAAGATAGCATCATTTCCACGCTTGGACTTAGGAAATCCAGTCACGAAGTCCATCTCGATGTGATCAAAATTCCATTCCGGAATAGCAAGAGGTTGGAGGAGACCAGCTGGTAGTTGGTGTTCTGCTTTCACCCTTCTGCAGACATCACATTCATTCACGAATTGAGCAATTTCTCGCTTCATTCGAGTCCACCAATACGACTGCTTGAGGTCATGGTACATCTTCGTACTTCCAGGATGAATGGATAGGAGGGAATTGTGTGCCTCATTCATAATGACTTTTCTCAGATCGCCTTTAGGAACCACAATTCGATCCTCGAAGAAAAGAGTATCTTTGTCATCAATGTGGAAGCACTTGTACTTGGAAATGCCCTTGTCGATACCATGTTTCACCTTTTTCACCATGGTATCCAGGAGTTGTGCCTCACGAATTTGGTCTTCCAAAGTAGGAGAGACTATGAGGTTTGCAAGAAAGCCTTGGGGAACAACTTGAAGATTCAGCTTGCAGAAAGCTTCACAAAGATCCGGTTGGAAGGGCTTGAGAATTAAGCTGTTGCAATAAGCCTTTCTTCTCAGAGCATCTGCAATCACATTCGCCTTGCCAGGAGTATATTCAATACTTGGATTGTACTCTTGAATCATTTAGACCCATCGAGTTTGCCTGAGGTTGAGGTTGGGTTGAGTGAAGATATACTTGAGACTCTTGTGATCGGTGAAAATGTCCACTTGCCTTCCCAACAAGAGATGTCACCATGTTATCAATGCATGCACAACTGCCGCCAACTCGAGATCATGAGTGGGGTAGTTCTTTTCGTTGGGCTTCAACTGGCGAGAGGTATTGGCCACAACTTTCTTCTCTTGCATTAACACAACATCGAGACCTTGAAGAGAAGCATCACAAAAAACTTCGAATGGCTTGGATTCATTAGGAGGAGTCAAGACAGGAGCTGTGACTAGCTTCTCTTTGAGGGTGTTGAATGCAACGTCACACTCAGGCGTCCAGACGTACTTGACATGCTTCTGGAGGAGGTTGGAAAGAGGCTTTGCAATCTTAGAGAAGTTCTCAACAAATCTTCGGCAATAGCTTGCAAGACCAAGAAAACTGCGGAGCTGCTTGACATTCTGAGGAGGTTCCCAATTCACAATTGAAGACACCTTCTCGGGATTAACAGCGATGCCCTTGGCGGAGATGATGTGACCAAGATAAAGAACTTCATCAAGCCAGAACTCACATTTGGAAAACTTCGCATAGAATTGATGCTCTCTGAGCTTGTCGAGCACCAGACGCAAATGTTTGGCATGATCCTTCTTATTCTTGGAGAAGACCAAAATATCATCAAGATACACCAAGACGAATTCATTTGTGTAGGGGTTGAAGATGAAGTTCATCATTCGAGAGAATGTTGGAGGAGCATTGACAAGGCCGAAAGACATGACAGTATATTCATAAGAACCAAAGCTTGTTCTGAATGCTGTCTTGGGAATATCTTGTTCACGAATGCGAATCTGATGATAACCCATACGGAGGTCAAGCTTGGAGAATACTTTAGCACCTTTGAGTTGCTCGAAAAGCTCACTGATGTTGGGAAGTGGATACTTGTTCTTGATTGACTTCTCATTCAATGGACGGTAATCGACGCACAGTCGGTCCGTGCCATCCTTCTTCTGGACAAAAAGAACTCCACAACCCCATGGAGATGAACTCGGTCTGATCAAACCCAGATGCTCTTGTTCATCGAGCTGTTTCTTCAATTCCTTCAGTTCTTCAGGTCCAAGCTTGTATGGACGCTTGCAAACGGGTTCAGTGACAGGCTCAAGATCGATAATGAATTCGACTGGCCGATGCGGAGCCATACCCGGAAGCTCTTCTGGAAAATCATCTTGGTACTCACAAATGACTGGAATCTAAGAGATTGCGTGTAGCTCGCCCTTCTCATTGAGAGAAAATAACCGAATGGTTTCATCACGAGTGGCATAGATGATAACATCCTCAGAAGAGTGTGTCAATTGAATTTCCCTGGCAGCACAATCAAGTTGAGCTTTGTGCTGAGAAAGCCAGTCCATCCCGAGAATTAGATCAATATCAGAGTCGCCAAGAACCATTGGAGAAGATAGAAATCTATAGTCGCCCATCTTGATAGAAACATCCAGATCCATCATTTTGGTATTCATGAACAAACCCGGAGAGGAAACCGCTATCGGCTTAGGCAGATCAACAGTATGCAAATCGTGCATGGATGCAAAAGGCTTTGATATGAATGAAATAGATGCACCCGTATCAAATAAAACTTTTGCAGGAATATCATTAACTGAGAGGTTACCCATTATCACGTCAGTAGATTCCTCCGCTTGTGCTGCATTCATCATGTTCACCTTTGTAGACTTGGGATTATGCTTGACCACTTCATTGATGGAAGATCTCACATGAGGAGGAGGCGGAAGGTGCCTTTGGTTGAAGCACTTGTTCGCATAGTGACCTTTCCGCTGACATTTGTTGCAAGTCACCTCTAAGAGCGGACGGTGATAAGGAGCATTTGACCTTGGAGCTTGAGGCTGAGACTTGTTCTGATGGCTTGGGTTGGGTGGGTGGGAAGATCCACGACCACCTGAGTTGTTCTGCTGGTAAGGCTGACGAAATGGAGGAGGAGGAAGGTAGAACTTTTGCTGCTTAGCTGCCACTTGTGAGGAAGAAGAAGACTGAACTGCATCCCTGATTCTCTTCTTAGAAGCCTCACACTTGAGCTGAGCACCTTCTTGCTTGAGGGCCATATTGTAGAATTGATCAAACTGAGTAGGCTCAACAAGAACAAGAGCTAACTACAGATCCTCTCTAAGGCCACCTCTGAATTGATAGATCATGCTCTTTTCATCAGGAACGTCTTGTTTAGCGAAGCGAGCAAGTTTCTGAAACTGCTTGTTGTATTCGTACACTAACATGTTGCCTTGCTTGAGATTGCGGAACTCCTCACGCTTGCTCTCAACAACACTGGTAGGAATGTGGTGAGCTTTAAAGTCCCGACAGAAATCAGTCCAAGTAATCACTCGACCTCCTCTAGAATCCTTGTATTGCCGGAACCAATCAGCTACTTGGTCCTTGAGCTAAAAAGAAGCGAAATTTACGTAGTCCTCAGGCCTGACATTGGTGCATTCGAAATGCTTGTTGATATCCACGAGCCAATCGTCGGCGTGTGTGGCCTCGACACAGTAGCTGAAAGATTTCGGCTGATTTGCAAGGAACTGGTTGAGGGTAGGAAACTGAGGCTGATGGTTGAACTGCCCTTGACCTTGATTGCCTTGGTTGTCTTGGCCTTGGTTACGCTCTTGCATCAGCTGAATCAACAACTGAGCGTTGGCGTTTGTGGTTGCCATCAAAGCTTGCCATGCCTCCGGAGGCGGAGGTGGAGGTGGAGGGTTCGCCTGACTCCCATCATTGCGTTCCGGATTCTGACGCGTTGGCGGAGCCATCCTGAAGAGGGTGACATCCGTTAGCATCTTGATAGACAGATAGACACGTTGAATCAACAGATAGAAATTGCAACATATAGTCTTCACAATAAACATTCGAACAAGGATGAACGAATGAATTCCAAAGTAAACATCACGTCCATTAAGGTGAGAAGCCACTTGATGAGATATTGATGAATGAAAATAACAAGGTATGACTGGAACAAATAAGTGGTAAGGATTACCCAATCGCAAACCAAATATCTGCGGGAAGAAATGCTAGAGCTACATGAATCCCACCTATAAACTCCCGAAACTTTCTGGCTATGCAATCAGGTGTTGGGGATACAGGGGAAGCAATATATCTCACCCAAACTAACAATCCCTACATCCAGCTATATCCATCCATCAACACATAACCAAGAAACCTTCGGAAATCGTGTACCTCAACCTTCGAAAAGCATCCGTTATACGAGTCATGGCAATACTCCCGAACTCCCCAGTACTGGGTGCCGTCGAGGTTATCTCACCAACAACTGCATAAAAGAGATTTTCGATGTCGGCAAAACTCAGGTATTCCAGAACTGCAACGATAAAATTGTGATGACAACACCTCGGAGCTCAACTCCCCGGGACACTGCCACAACCCCTAAATGTCAGGAGGCACCAAGAACAATGTTCTCGTCACAAAACCATCGGAACGATTTCAAGATACCCGCGTGATCCTAAAAAAATTTAGTGAAATTTGAGGAGAGAAGAGTCAAAACTTCTACGTCAGGAGACCTCACTGGAGCGACGAAGGGACTGAGGAGTAAAAAGAATCCTACTCCCCGATATATATAATCCTAAGACTCAAAACATTTTTGTTCTAGACTCAACAACGCCAGCAAACAATCAAGCAGGGGGCTCCTAAGTCGGGGATGGCTCTGATTACCAACTTTTAATGCCCTCGATGCGGCTATATCTCCCACATGTCGAAGCACGACTTAGAGGCATAACCGCATTGAAAGCAATGTCGCAAGTGAGGTAATCTTCACACAACCCATGTAATACATAAGGGAAAGAGATACATAGTTGGCTTACAGTCGCCACTTCACACAATACATAAATAAACATCCATCATCCAGATTACACTCAAGGTCCGACTACGGAACCAAAATAAAAGAAGACTACCCCAAATGCTACACAGATCCCCGATCTTCCCAACTGGGCTCCACTACTGATCGTCTGGAAACGAAACATAGTAACGACCACGTTCCTCGTCGAACTCCCACTTGAGCTCGGTTGCGTCATCTGCACTGGCATCGTTGGCACCTGCAACTGTTTTGGTAGAATCTGTGAGTCACGGGGACTCAGCAATCTCACAACCGCGAGATCAAGACTATTTAAGCTTATGGGAAGGGTGGTGTAATGAGGTGGAGCTGCAGCAAGCGACTAGCATATATGGTGGCTAACATACGCTAGAGAGAGCGAGAAGAGAAGCAAGGCACGGCCGTGAATCTAGAAGCGATCAAGAAGTGATCCTAGAGCAACCTACGTCAAACATAACTCCAACACCGTGTTCACTTCCCGGACTCCGCCGAGAAGCGACCATCACGGTTACACACGCGGTTGATGTATTTTAATTAAGGTCAACTTCGGGTTTTCTACAACCGGACATTAACAAATTCCCATCTGCCTCATAACCGCGGGCACGGCTTTCGAAAGATAATACCCTGCAGGGGTGTCCCAACTTAGCCCATCATAAGCTCTCATGGTCAACGAAGGATATACCTTCTCCCGGGAAGACCCGATCAGTCTCGGAATCCCGGTTCGCAAGACATTTCGACAATGGTAAAACAAGACCAGCAAAGCCGCCCGATGTGCCAACAAATCCCGATAGGAGTCGCACGTATCTCGTTCTCAGGGCACACCGGATGGGCAAGACGTCAGGTTGGTATAGACCCTGGTTGCCCAGGGGACGCCGAACATCGCCCAGGTTGGACTAGCATTCGAAGGAACACTGGCCCGGGGGGGTAAATAAAGATGACCCTCGGGCTTGCGAAAACCCAAGGGAAAAAGGCTTAGGTGGCAAATGGTAAAACCAAGGTTGGGCCTTGCTGGAGGAATTTTATTCAAAGCAAACTGTCAAGGCGGTCCCATAAATCACCCAACCGCGTAAGGAACGTAAAATCAAGGAACATAACACCGGTATGACGGAAACTAGGGCGGCAAGAGTGGAACAAGACACCAGGCATAAGGCCGAGCCTTCCACCCTTTACCAAGTATATAGATGCATTAATTAAAATAAGAGATATTGTGATATCCCAAAATAACCATGTTCCAACATGAAACCAACTTCATCTTCACCTGCAACTAGCAACGCTATAAGAGGGGCTGAGCAAAGCGGTCACATAGCCAATCAACGGTTTGCTAGGAAAGGATGGTTAGAGGTTGACATGGCAATAAGGGTGGCATGATATAGCAAGTGGTAGGTAACGTAGCATAGGCATAGCAAAAGAACGAGCATCTAGCAAGCAAAGATAGAAGTGATTTCGAGGGTATGGTCATCTTGCCTGCAAAGTGCTCAGAGTTGTCGAAAGCTTGATCCTCGTAAGCGTTCTCAACAGGTTCCTCGTTCACGTACTCGTCTCCCGGCTCTAC
Organism: Triticum aestivum; assembly: GCF_018294505.1. NCBI lineage: Eukaryota > Viridiplantae > Streptophyta > Magnoliopsida > Poales > Poaceae > Triticum > Triticum aestivum. The sequence goes on along the minus strand of NC_057810.1, from coordinate 449,594,963 downwards.
CCAAAGCAAGAACACAAACAATGGAACAACAATAAATCACGGTGCAATGCACAAGCAACACGATGCAATACATGGCATGATATGCGAGATGTGATATGCAATGCATATGCGGGCCCCGGAAGGAAAAAGAATGAACAAGGCATAATCTTGGCGAACCAAGTATGCCGCTGGAAAGGTGAGATGATTTCGGTTGAAATCGATATAAAGATCACCGGAATCGGATGCACGGTTTGCAAATGGCAAGCAAAACAAGAATGACGCAATTCTGCGATTAACAGCAGGATGCCACTTAGCAAGCAACAAGAAATTATGCTACAGCACCCCAACATAACAACAAAGCATATGACAGTGATCTATAGGAGATGCTTAACAAAAGAGGAACACTGAGCTACGGCTAAATCACACCATAGCAGGTTCGAACAAGCATGGGAAAAGTGCAAAATATATCAGCTTCACAGACTTAGTGAAAATACTAATATGCCAGAAATTAACATCAGGAAGGCATGTTTAGAGCAAGCGAACAACCTGCTACAGGAACAATACATAGCAAAATATGGCATGGCATGAATCTACTCAAGGCATTGAACAAAAGTCCCTTACTGACCAAGAGCCAAAAGGGATCAGAAAATATAATAGCCCCCATGTCAATTTAGCAAGTTTCGTTACAGATCTCAGACTTGGCAGAAAACTGGACATGGCAAAAACACAGATAACAAGTAGGCATGTTCGTGAGCTCGATGCACTCACCACAGAGCATTGCATGCTAAACTAAGCATACATCCATCAAGAAGTCAAGGCATAGAAGCTAGACATGGCAAGTACAACATCATAGCATGCAAGGATCAACTACAACAAGCTTGGCAAAATCGAATAACATGTAAACAATCTGCCAGGAAACATTTTATAGCAAAAGTAGAGCTCGATTGACTCAAGCTATGGCACTCCATAATTGCAAACAAGGGTATGGATGGATATACCATAACCATATGTTCAAAACACCCTTACTGAAGTATCTCAAAATAAGTATGGATCTCTCTGTAGCATCAAGTTTACATGGCATAAAAATAACAGCAGAACAGGGGCTGAAATCAGCAACATCAGAAGCCTAGTTTGCATGCTTGTGCTAGTCACCACAGAGATCACAAAAATACATGGCATACACCCCTGTAAAGATGGCATGGCATAGATCAAAACACATGTAGGGCTCAAGTTCATAAGGTGCACACATCAATCATGGCAAAAATGACAAAAGTGCATGTTCTGATAAGAATCTGAAACTAACATCACATAGCCCTCTTCCAACCGCATTTCGGGCATCAAGATGAGCTCAAATGAAAATGATGCAATGAGATGAAATGATGTACTCATCGAGATAAACAATTTGGTATGCTACACGCCCAAAACGGAGCCACGGGTGCAAAGTTACGATGCGATGAACAGTGTAACATAATGCAATAATTACGGGACAGAAAATATCAACCTCCGAAATTCTCAGATCTAGGGTTCGTCGAGCACGCGGATCGAGGTTCGCCGGATCTCGCCGGAGTTGCAGCCGGAGAGGAGGGAGAGATGGGGGCGCTGGCCGGATCCGTCGAGGTAGGGGCGGCGCCGGGGCGGAGGA